>NC_139245.1:67100508-67138008 GCF_977018435.1 Lepisma saccharinum | reverse complement strand
TCAGTGCAAACAAATGTGTTCCATGTGCCGCGCAATCCCTCCATGCGTACCTGAAACAGGAGTTTATAAAACATGTCAAACATGTTACAGAATTTTCAAAAATGAGAAATGTTTTACAAATCATGTTTCTACACTATTTCGAAACGGTACAGTATGTAGTGAAATCCAACAGTGTCCTCGATGTTTTAGAATTGTTCTCACAAATAATTCGTATGAGAAAGTACATAGGTGTAACATGAAATACTGTACTGTCTGTAACTGTGTGAAACCTATAAATCATATGTGTTACATGTCCATTCCAAAAGCTAAACAGAATTCGAAATTTCTATTTGTGTTTTATGATTTCGAATGTTATACTGATATTCCGTACTGCGATAAAGAAAAAACTTTTCTTCATGTTCCGAATCTGATCGTGGTACAAACAGCCTGCCATGCATGTCATAACGAAGAGGATTTAACAGTTTCGTGTTCTGTCTGTGGTACAAGACAGTTTATATTCTGGGATGATCCTGTAGAAACATTTCTCTCCTATCTCGAACTGCAACATAAGTTTTCCAATATAACTATTTGTGCACACAATGCACGAGGTTATGATTGCACGTTTATATTGAGAAAAATGTTGGAAAAAGGGATGAAACCTCGTATAATCTTGGATGGAACCAAAATCATCAGTATGACGTATCAAAATCTCTACTTTATCGACAGTCTTAATTATGTTCAAACGAATCTTGCAGGGTTTTCAAAACTGTTCGGTCTTCCAGTGCAGAAAGGATATTATCCGCATTTGTGGAACACATACAAAAATCGAAATTACATAGGACCTACACCTCCTCCTTCTGCATACGGATATGAATATATGAAAACAATTGAAGATCAGACAAATTTCATGTCTTGGTATGATACTGAATGCAAAAAAAATATGCCTTTCAACAACAAAACAGAACTACTCCAATATTGTATTAAAGATGTTACTCTGTTAAGACAAGGATGTCTGAAACTGAGACAGAATTTTCTGGACATATGTAAAATAGATATTTTTAGGAATTGTATCACTATAGCATCAGCGTGTTCATTAATTTACAGACATAAATTTATGCCCGCTGACACTATAGGAATAATTCCTAAAGGAGGTTACCATCATGCAGATAAAATGTCAAAATTTGCGTTGAAATGGTTGACCTATGTTGAAGAACAAAATCACATAATACTTCTCCACGGCGGACGTACTCGTGAAAAATATGTTTTAGGAGGACGTTATAAAGTAGATGGATATCACGAGGAGACAAATACAGTGTACGAAGCGCTTGGTTGCTTCTGGCACGGCTGCAGACGATGCATATCAACAAACAGGGATATGTATCCTAAAGATATCACGGAAGATGAAAACACCCAGGAAAATGATGGTCAAACTAATAGTGACATGCTAAACACTGCAGCTTTTAGATACGAAACAACATGTCGTAAACTTGCAGCTTTACGTTCTGAAGGTTACCATGTTGTCACAATGTGGGAATGCGATTTTGATAGAATATTAAAAACTGATCCTGAACTCGATAGACATCTATCTACACACCCTATTGTCTGCTGTATTCCTTTAAATCCGAGAGATGCCTTATATGGCGGAAGAGTTGAAACAGTCAGAACTTATTACAGAATCAAAGAAAATGAGAAATTACAATACAACGATTTTACAAGTTTGTACCCTTATGTGAACAAATATTGTACCTATCCTGTAAGGCATCCTACCATATTTTTAGGAAATTCTATTCCTCCAGTCGATGAAGTTTTAAACATGGAAGGACTTGTTAAATGTACAATTCTACCCCCTACAACCCTTCTCCACCCTGTTTTACCCTCCAAAATAAATGGAAAACTGATGTTTGTATTATGTAAAGAATGTGCTATCACACTAAAATGTGAAGGTATTTGTGAACATTCAGATGAACAGCGTGCACTTTCAGGAACTTGGGTTATCGCAGAAGTACGTAAAGCTTGCAGTTTAGGTTACAGAATGTTGGAGATGTCGGAAGTGTGGAAATATGAAACATCTATGTACAATCCTGTTACACAAACTGGAGGACTGTTTGCTGAGTATGTCAACACATTTTTGAAAATAAAACAGGAAGCCAGTGGGTGGCCTACTTGGTGTCAAAACAGAATGGATAAAGAAAAATACCTACAGGACTATTTTGATAAAGAGGGGATTCTATTGGAGGAAGACAATATTGAGATCAATCCTGGAAAACGTACTTTGGCTAAACTTTGTCTTAATTCTTTATGGGGCAAATTTTGTCAACGAGATAACCTTTCCCAAACATCTATTATCAAGGAGTCGAAAGATTTCCTCGATAAAATGACTGATCCTAATATAATTATCGGAGGAGTTATATTTATCAATCAGGATACTGTTATAGTAAACTGGAAATATGTTGAAGAGGCAATCACCCTGAACAGAAAAGTAAACGTTCCTATTGCAGCTTTTACGACATGTCATGCTCGTTTGAAACTGTATGAACTTCTTGAAAAATTGGATGACAGGGTATGTTATTGTGACACAGATTCGGTGATTTACATAGATAGTCCTGAAATGGAATATCATCCCCGAACAGGTGATAAATTAGGGGATCTCACCGATGAATTAAGTGATTTCGGTCCCGATGCAATTTGTGAAGAGTTTGTCTCAACAGGACCAAAAAGTTACAGTATGAAAATTAAAAAAACTCTTTCTGAACCCCAATATATCTGTAAAGTTAAAGGGATCACTTTAAATACTTCCACATCAAAATTGGTCAACTTTGATACTATGTGTGATATGATGAACAATGAAAAATCTGACGTTACAGTAGAAAATATCTTTAGAATTAGAAGAACAAAACAGTTTCAAGTTATCAGTACAAATGAAAAGAAATTGTTTCAGCCAGTATTAATGAAACGTTTTTTTGACCACCAACATTTATCATTTCCTTTCGGATACCGTACAGATTAGGTTATAAATATGTCTGTAATCCTAATCTGTAATAGGTATTGTAATAGGTTTTAGGTCCAAAGTTCAAATTTTTGTTTCAGTATTTTTATATTGTATACTTGTATTATAGAATCTTGTACAAAATAAATATAAAATGTAGTAATAGTCTGGTAAACCGTCATTTTCTTTCAAGTTCCTGGATACAAATCTGTAAAATTTTTGCTTAATATAAAATGTTTCCTAAACTTGTCCATCCTTTTACAATGATGGTTTGTGGAGCATCAGGAAGTGGAAAAACTACTTTTGTAACAAAACTTGTCAATTCTATTTTTTCTTTTGTCGAAAAACCTGTTAAAAAAATAGTGTGGTGTTACGATCAGGAAAATAGTATTCCAAAAAATATTGGTGATGTGGAATATCATAAAGGAATTGTTAATTGGCAATCATGGAACGGAAAAACTCCTACCCTTATAGTGCTAGATGATCTTATGATGGTTGCTGAAGGAGAAAAAGTTGCAGATCTTTTTACGAAAGGTAGTCACCACAAAAATATTTCAGTTGTTTTTATAACACAGAATCTTTTTCACCAAGGAAAAAATTGTAGAGATATTTCTTTGAACGTAAAACATTTTGTTATATTTAAAAATCCACGAGATATGAACCAATTTACTGTTTTTGCACGACAACTTCAACCTCATCGCATGAAGGAACTTGAAAAAGTATATATAGATGCAACAATAGAACCTCACAGTTATTTGTATATTGATCTTTCCCAGTCAACACCGGATCCTTTACGTTATCAAACAGATATTTTTAATACAGATCATTCAACCATATATCTTCCTCAGGAATGCCTGAAACCTCGAGATGAAGAAAACGAGGAAGAGACGTACCAACTTACGTTCTAAACAGAATATTTCTTTTAAAACACATTCACCTTTTTTGCACATATTGAAAAATTCCCCAACAAAAGTTCGTAAAACATTATTGAAAAGTGCTCCCAAAAAAACAATCCGTTTTATAAGTGAATGTTGTCTGAATGTTTTAAAAGGCAATATAAAACTTCGGCCGTCTGTAAAGCATCGTCTAACACCTTACAAAACTGTTTTACGTAGACTTGTAAAACCTAAAGTAAATATCGAGAAACGAAGAAAAATTCTTGTTCAAAGAGGAGGGTTTCTACCCCTACTTTTAGGATCTCTATTATCAGGTCTTCTCGGAACTCTCATTCCACATTAATAATGACACCTGTTTACAAAAAAATGATTGTTCTTTCACCAGAACAATTGACACGTATTCGCGGTTCCGAACAGTCTATAAATCAAAAATTATCTGTTCTGGATAAAAAAATGAACGAAATTTTTAAAATGAAAAATATACCAGATGACCAAAAATGGCGTCTTTATAGAAAAGAATTGGATGAGTATTTATGGTTGAGTCGAAAATCGAAAGAACCATTAGAGATTCCTATTATCCAGGATAATGGTGATTCTAGTATTTCACCAGGATCAACATATTTTCCTCCAAACCTGGTAGAAACATTACCACGTAATACAAGACAGCAGTTAGAAAATATTATTGATGAGTATCAATCTACAGCCCAACGTCTAATCGAAAAAGATCAGGAAAAAACGCTTCCGGAACCGAGATCTTTAAATTTTTCATCGTCATCATCACCAACGGAGATTCCTGGTCCGTCTCGTAAACGAAAACCTGCGAAAAAAAAGAAGAAAAATGTTGTCTTACGTGTTTCCAGAAAAACTTCACCATTTTTGAGAACACCTGATGCATACAAACTCGTTCCTTTAAGAAAAAGTCGTAGACAGAGAGACCAATCATGGGAGTCCCTAAAGTAAAACATGATAAAATTCTTGCTAGAATATATTACGATCCTCAACACAGAGCCTCATTTTCTTCTGTGGATCGTTTATGGAAAGCTGTACGAGATAGGAATATATCTCGTGATACAGTAAAAAATTGGTTAATGCACCAGGAAACATACACTCTCCACAAAAGTGCACGAAAAAGGTTTCCTCGAAACCATTACAATGTATGGAACATAGATATGCTCTGGGAAGCCGATCTTAACGATATGACATCGATACAAAAACATAACGACGGATTTAAATATCTCCTAACAGTGATCGATGTATTTTCAAAATATGCTTATGCATTACCCCTAAAAAATAAAACAAGTAATTCTGTAACCGAAGCTTTCAGAACCATTTTTGAACAAAGCAAAAGAAAACCTGCCACATTACAGACAGATCAAGGAACAGAATTTACGAATTCTGTGTTCCAGAATTTTCTGAAAAATGAACAAGTAGACTTTTCGATCGCAATTAACCACCCTGTAAAAGCAAGTATAGTGGAACGTTTTAACCGAACGTTAAAAGAACGAATGTGGAAATATTTTACAGCAAAACAGACAAGACGTTACATAGATATTTTACCTCAACTTCTTGAAGGTTACAATACTGCAATCCATCGTTCCATAGGAATGGCACCTCAAGATGTAAACGAAACTAATGTTTACACAGTATGGAAACATCTCAATAGACACAACAACCGTATCTCACACACATTTTCAGATTTGAAAGTTGGGGACATTGTGCGAATTTCTGTTGTTAAAGGACATTTCGAAAAAGGATACGAACAATCGTGGTCACGAGAACTTTTTAAGATTCATTCCGTCGTTCAACGGCAGCCTGTACCTGTTTACATATTGGACGACTTAAATGGTGAACCTGTAAAAGGAACATTTTACAAACAGGAGGTTCAGAAAGTATATTCGAATCCTGACGAAGAGTATAAAATTGATAAAATTTTAAAAACACGAGGTAAAGGTAAAACTTTAGAATACCTTGTTCGTTGGCTGGGTTATCCCTCCAGTTTTGATTCATGGATCAAGGCATCATCGCTAAAACCGATAGCAGACAACTAAACCTCAATATATATCGAAATATATCACCATTTCGAATCAGTGAGTTCTTCTTGTTCAGTCAGAATGGATGATAATTTCTACATCTACCTCCCATCGTCTTCATCAGAAAAATATTTTTCAAACAATACATTAACTCATTTTACTGTAAAATTGGCAAAACGTATCGATCTGCCTCCAGATTTGTGGGAAGTCGGTTTAGCAGAATTATGTCATTCAACTCTTTATGATAACGTTCTGGAAACAGATTCAGGACAACTAACATTTCCTGTTCGAACATACACAAATGTTGACGACTTGATTTCGTCGATCGTAACTTCCCTTCCCGATAATCGAGAAATACGAAAATCTGTGCTTTACAAATTCTGGCATCTTCTGGCTGACCCGCAATGGAGTTCATTCGAGTCATCTGTTTCTACAGATAACACACTATATATTAACGATCAACCGTTTTATTTTCCTGCAGCTACTTATACAATAGATGATCTTATTTTTTTCCTGAAAACCAACCCTGCAAATGTAGCTATTCCTACTCATCTTCGATTCTATTTTAAAGCTGCCGTATATAAACACTTGTCCGAAACAGGAATGCTCGACCCTGAACCCGATGCCTCTGTAGACAATACAATAACACCAATAGATTTAACAGACGACTATGCTAAATTTCGATATGATATATTAAAATCTATCTACTCTTCGCACGTAATATCTAATAACGTTGTCGATAAAAATCCTTACATATTTGTATATTCAGATATTGTAAAACAACAGTTGGTCGGTGAAGAAATGATACGTCTTTTACGTCTTACTCGAAAACAATGTTCAGAAGTAGATACCACATGTACGATACCTGTAGCTCATCACACATTCAATCCGATTCACTATGTTTCTCTGGATAAAAGTTCTTTTGAAACAATAGAAATTACTTTGAACGATCAAAAAGGAAACTTTTTACCTTTAAGAAACGGTTCCGTTCCTACTATCGCTGTTTTACATTTTCGTAAAAAAACAAAATCCTTTTAAAAAACCGACATAACACTATTTTCTCAGTCTATATTGGTAAACGAATGAGTCATCATGAATTCGCAAGCAGAATATTACACAACCCAAATACATGGAGGAATCGGACCCATTTTTCGTTCTAACAGAATTCAGAAAGGAAGAGGATTAGGTTCTCTTTTTGCTGGACTTTTCAGAATGGTGAAACCTCTTCTCTGGAGTGGTGCAAAAGCTATCGGAAAAGAAGCTTTAAAAACTGGTGCTAATATTGTTACAGATATTGCAACAAGTCAGCAAACCCCGAAAACTATTGTTCGTCAGCGAATACGTGAAGCTGGTCAGAATCTTAAAACTAGAGCACAACAAAAAATCGATTCTCTGACAGGTTCGGGTATAAGAAGAAGAATTGCAAGAAAAAATACCCATTCGGTGTTAAAACGTTCAGGTATCCGTGCTAGAACCTCGAGAATCAAGAAAAAACGTACATCCGTAAAACGTCGAAAAACATCATCGAAATCTAGGAAAACACGTAAAAGAAAAATCAGACAAAATATCAAAGTCAGAGATATTTTTACATCATGATACAGAACAGCACCTGGGTAATTTCACAGTTCGACCTTTTTCAGAAAAAACATACTATTCCGTACAAACCTATTGCTTTCTTCGATAACCAGAATGTAACTTCGTTTCTCGAACCTGTCTATCTTCGCTTACAGCTGAAGATGATTAAACAAGATGGAAGTCGTATGAGAACTCTACCGTCCGATAAAAAATCGATTCTCTGACAGGTTCGGGTATAAGAAGAAGAATTACAAGAAAAAATACTCATTCGATGTTAAAACATTCAGGTACCCGTGTTAGAACCTCGAGGATCAGAAAAATCAAACAGACTATCAAAGTCAAAAATATTTTTACACAATGATGCAGGACAACACGTGTATGATTTCACAGTTCGATCTTTTTCGGAAAAAACCTATTCAACAAAATGTCGAAAAAACCTACACTGTTACCTACAAACCTATTGCATCCATCGATAACCAGAACGTGATACCATTTCTCATACCTGCAACAGCAACAGATTTTCTGGATCTTGCATCTGTTTATCTTCGTTTACAGGTGGAGATGGTCAAACAAGATGGGAGTCGTATGAGTGCTTTGCCGACCGATAATGCAACCACAAAAAATTGTGGGGTAGTAAATTATCTCCTCAATACTATATTTTCACAATGTAACGTTGCTATCAACGGTATATCTGTAACAAATGCTGACAACAATTATGCATACAAATCGATTTTTGAGGTACTTCTCAATTACGGTACTGATGCTGCAAATACACATCTTACTAATGCTTTATGGTACCTGGACACACCTGGAAACCAAGATAAAATCACAACCAATAACGAAGGTTTCACCACCCGAAAAAATTTTTTCCAGTACGTTCCGTCATCAGGAAATCCTATGGAAGTAACAGCCGAAATGGAACTTATGGGAAAACTCCACATAGATTTTTTCAATCAGCCTAAATATCTACTCAATGGTGTGGAAGTACGTATCGAACTTATCAAGTCACGTGATGCTTTTTATATCTGGGGAGATCAAGATTCACCTAGCGTACAAATAAAAATTTTAAAAGCTGCTCTCGAAATAAATCACGTCATTCCTACTCCTAGCACCAGTTTGGCTATAGACAGAGCACTTTCTTACGCTCCTGCACATTATCCGTTCACAAGAAGTATTATCAAGGCATACTCTTACGTTGCAGGAACGCAGCAGATTTCTATCGACAATGCTTTTCAAGGTCCTTTTCCGAATGTTATTCTTTTTACTATGGTATCCACCGCCAGCTTTCTCGGAGACAGTAAAAAAAATCCGTTCGACTTTAGAAGTTTTAACCTATCTTCTTTCCATCTTGTAAAAAATGGAGAGCTCACACCTTCTGAACCTTTACGAATCAGTACAGGAGGAAATAGCGGTTTAGTAACACGTGCCTACCAAACTCTCTTTTCCGGCACAGGTATCCATCACAATAATTATGGACATCAGATAACAAGGAAGATGTTTGAAAACGGATCATTTTTTCTAATTTACGACATTACACCAGATTTTTCAGGAAACGATACACACATCAGTCTACAGGAACAAGGTACCTTAGGAGTAGAAATGCAGTTTTCTCCACAACTGTCGGAAAATGTTACCTGTCTTCTCTATGCTGAATTCGAAGTGGCCTTGGATGTGACAAAAGACAGAGGTGCTATCCTTCACTAATAAATCTAACAATTTTACTCTATAAATTTGGTGTATTCCTGTTTTCTGCCACAGAAACCTACCTGTATCGTAATAGAAAAAGACTATCGTGTTTGTGTACTTTATTATAAACGTATCCGACATGAACACATCACAGATCAGACATATTTTATCTCACAATTGTTCCACCAAAACAATTTTTTGTGGTGTTTACCCGAGAGATCTTCTGCCTCGAACGTTCTCCACCCCTGCTTTGATAATCGCAAACACGGATACTTCCGATTCCGAAGGAACACACTGGGTTGCTTTCTATTTCGACAAAAACAATAAGGCAGAATATTTTGATTCATACGGTTTCCACCCCTATTACCCAGAATTCATAACATTCTTGAACCGTCATTCCTCTATTTGGACTCACAATAATACCCCCTTACAAGGAATATTTGCTACAACTTGCGGACATTACTGTTGTGTATATGCTTATTATAAAGCACATCACGTCACAACCAGGGATTTCATCCGGATATTCCCACCGGGTGTCAGTAAAGATGAATATATTTTACACCGTTTTCGTCAGATCTTCAAATGTTTACCGCATTCAAAGTGTCCTAAAGGAGCACAAGTGTGTCGTTCCATCAAACCAGTTCGGGAGTGTATAAGGTGATTTCTATATAAAATATGTATGATGATTCTGCTCACTCTCAGTATCATCTTGACACCTTTAGTGAAAACATCATGGAACCGGTCAAAAATTCTACAATGGAAAAACATGATCAGCTTCTAGACCGTATTACTCATAAGGATGGTGTTTCTAGATGTAGAAAACGTAGACGTCTGCCCCCTACCAAAGTTGAGATTCCTGTTATAAAAACTGAACCGATCGAGAGTGAACCGGATGTGACAAAGGATTGCGATTTCATGAAAATACGTCAAGAAAACAGTTCTTCCCAAAATAAAACCGAATGTTCGGAACTGCACAACATAGATGTCTGTTTGGACCTTTATCTTGCAAATATATACTTTCTGAACACAGAAAAAACCAAATATGTAGCAGTAGGATTCGAAAAACAAACACCTTTCAATCTGGTATGGGAGTTTTCGCAACAAGGAAGATTACCCGTACGAATTAATTCTTCACAGATTAGAGAATTGTGTGTTTTGAAATCTGATGTACTTAATTACATCGAAACAGGTCGACGATTTAATTATCTCGTCACAGGGAATGTTACTGTCAGTGCTGTAAATTTTTTCGGAAAACGTTGTATTTCCATGTATCAACATTCCTCACCGGATGCTTTTATTTTTACACCCCCGGAACTACATTTATTTTTTTGTGAACTTTTCACACCCTTGAGAAAATTAACGAACGAACGTTATCATAAATTACAGCCACATATACAGACTTTTGTGCATTGTATCGAAAAGAATATGTTTTCAGAAAGAAAAGAAGTACCGGAAAACCTGATAAGCCATTTTCACGTTCTCTGGTACAACGAATTGATGATTGAAATATATCTTCAACACAATCTTGGACATTCATTGATATTATAAATAATTTTATTATCCATTATGTATTTTTACTGTAAATGTATATCTTTATATGTATATTATTAAATTGTAAGTAAAACATTTGAAAAAAGGTTAAACATTTTTTTATTTTTCTCTATTACAGTAGAAATGGTACATTTTCCAAACATTTTCAACTGCACAGGTTTTGTTCACATTTTTTGATTCACTATGTTCTCTACATTTCTTTTTCTCTACCGAAAGTTTCACACTCTCCAATTTTGGACACCCAAATTCTTCAATATTATCTACGGTTAACGTACTCATACGTTTTTCTCCGATACATTTTTCCAACCATTTAGTTTTTTCAGTACCTTTAACATACACATTTTCATTTACAAGTACAGAATATAAAAGATCTCCTAACTTCTCATACGGTACCCAACCATTTTCCCAGGAGAGTCCGTGTTTGTTTGCACGGAGCCAATAATTCACACGACGATATTTTTCACTTAACAAATGTAGACCGTATGGAGGTTTTACTAAATAATCAAATGTACATTCAAAAGGAGACTTCAATATTCCGACTTCTTTCCACACAAATTCACCGTCTTTTCCTCGTAAACCTTGAACGTCCAAAAAACATACATCCATTGTTCAACAGGTAAAAACTGTCAATGTATTTTTAATAGATCCACGACATATAGCACACTTATCGAGTTGTGAGGCACAGGATCGACAACTGACAAAATGTCTGCACGGGAGAAACACTATATCGCAAACATTCAAAAAACAGATTTTACAAATCATTACAGAATCTGCATTTTTTTCAATAACTCTTTTTGCAGACTTTTCTCTATTAGCACAATATTTACATTCGACCTTATAATGTAGTAATGCAACACTTTGTATAAAACTACAATGGGGCACTGCTGCCAGATGTCTTATAACAGGACAATCTTCCGGTGTCCAATCACAAAAACCATAAAAACAATATGAACACAGTACTCTATCACCGTGGCCTGAATAGTAACATCCTGCAGTCACTAACTCTTCAGGTGTCTGTTGTAATCCTACAGGCCACTTTTCGTAAGTTTTGTATCGAGAATCGACTGATAGGTAGTTATTACAATGCCCCGAAAATCGGTAGCAGGGGTAACTGAACACTTTCATAAATCAGCCAAAGAAAAACAATCTGATACAATAGGTGATGGGGTTCCAGGTATTGGTGATAACGGTACCGGCACAGTATCTTCTACATCACTATCAAACAGGGCTCTGGAAAAACCAAGACGATTCGAAGATAACACTGGAAAACAGGGGTGTCCTTCTAATTTACGTAGTAGAGAACGGTTGCAGGTAGTACACCACAAAATAGTTTTGTTCATTAACACGGCAAGCCACTCTTTCACTCTTTGTTTTAAAGCTTCAGCAATCTCATCTTCATCCTTCCTCTGAATGAGTTCACACGAACATTTGTGACTGGGAAATCGTGTTCTCTCATCCGTAAACTTTTTTCTTTCCACTATCTCCTTCAACGTCTCGCAGGAATGATGGACTGCTTCTCCCGATCTATTGAACAGGTAACATCCGCACCATGGAGCTTCACGTAGTGCTACGTACATAAACGGGAACTGTTTCAACACTCGCTGTACAGCCTCACGATCGGTATCGATATCGCCGCAGGATTCTATGACTTCCCAAAACTCATCGTAACTTATCTCGTAGAAATTCAGAGCTTTCTCCGGAAACGTTATGTAATACTCTGCCATTGTGACACACTCTCGTTCTTTTTATACCGTCTACATATATATACCCTTCTTCCTATTACGTCATTTTCCTTAAACATGTCCAAATAAATACTTTTGTATTCTTAAATTAATACAACGATCTTTGAATCAAATGAGTCAGCAACATTTTCCCGGCTTCTCAAAGACAGGTTGTTGACCTCTATACTGAATGCGTCATTAAATTCGAAAACCTAAATCAACCTCTGTACCGAAAAACAAACATAATAAAATAAAAAACAACAGTAAAACATTCCCCATCCGTTATCTATACCCTTTTAACCTCTATCTCAAACTCCACACATTTTTGGAACCCTGCCAAATAATAACAATATCTGCTTGTTCACTCGAACATTAACCCGAGCCGGGAATTTCCGGTCACGTGACTTTCACGTGATTTTGGCGGGAAATTCTCAGAATCGAGCCGAATCAACAATTTCCTATCACGTGATTTTCACGTGATTCACACAACATTTTCTAAACCTCAACCTCTTATCTATAACCTTTCACCTTTCTCAGACAACATTTTAATCATCATTCAACTGACTCAGTAATTTCCTGTTGAAATCAAGCTCGGGAATTTCCCGTTCCGGGGTCAAAAAACTCTTCAACCAATCAAAACTCAAAACACCTATGACGTCATCATCTCCTCATCCAAACAACCAATCAAATCTCTCACCCATATCTCAAACCCCGCCCATTTCTGGCCTCCATCCAAAAATAAACAATGCTTGCTTGTCCACTGCCCTTTATCATCAATTGATCTTTCATCGATCTTTTCCAATCAATTGATTTATCGACCCATATCCGGGAACATAACTACTATAAATCTTTGGAACCTTTCAAAGCCGTATGAGCCAAATTCCTTGCCTTCCAATAAGTTCAGCGGAAATAACCATCGATTATACAACAAATGCTAAACAATTATATTTTGATTATTTACTTTTACTTCTTGGTTAGTCTTTCGGGGAAGTGTCCGGACTCCCTCCTCAATACGTCCTTGATACTTATGTATAATGTGAAGGCATGGGAAATATTCTATTTTAGAACAGCACACACGAATGTCCTGTTATTTAATGCAAAATTTGAATAACTATTTTTTTCTTTGTTTTTCTTGGAATTTATGTTTTGTTAAACAGATTTTAAAACCAGATAACAATTCTGAAACATATATAGCTCTGGACTTCGTTCTGGGCTTATTTGAATTTAATGGAACGGAAAATCAGGAGTTCGAAATGTGAAAATTGCGAACAAATATACATCTATTTATTTTAATGCAGGTTGAGATTAAAGGGGGTGAGGAGGATCTTGAGCCACCCCAACCAGGAATAATCATCTCCCGCCCACTGGATATAGAAACCACATTATTGAATATATCATACTTATAGAGTTCCACTTCTGTTCATTCTAATTTTAAATTCCCATAGCTACGCATAAAAATATCTTTAAACAATTTATGGAAGATGTGTACCACATCCAATGTCTTTTAGAAGCCATGTATTTGGTATTTACTCAGACATCTGTAGGGCGTTGTATTAAAAAAAGAAAAAAACTTAGTTGAGATGGTTCCCCATCAACTCGTAAGAAGTCTAACTTTGAAATATTTGTGAAACATTTGACAAAGCATTTATTTGTTATATAATTAGCGGTACCTAATGACACTCTTCAAGCACTGAAAGTACTATCATTACATATACAAAACCGAAATCCTTCAGATGTCAGAGGAAGCAAGGAAAGGCATACGCTCAAAAGGCTTTTTTTTTCGTTTCAATCTTTGGTGGACAAGATGAAGAACCGTCCAAGGATTCTTTTCGTATAGAGTAGTATTAAATGCAGATACATGCGTGTGTTTTAGGGTGACATGTCAATTTCTCGTTTATGTGAAAAGGTAAACTTTAATGTAAGCAAAAGCATGTGCGCGTCACAGTTAAAGATTTTCGCATCTACAAAGAAAATCCAAAACATATTCCCACCTCGCCGGCCTCCGTAGCGGAGGGGTTGGCATAGCGCGCTTTGACGCCAGAGGTCCCAGGTTGGGCATGTGAGTGTTCATCATATCATTACCTCATCTTTGCGATTAGCCAAAAGTGGCAGAAATGCGAAGTAAAATAAACCAAATAAATCAATCAAACATTCCCATCTCACTCAAACACCTTGCGAATCCAATCCAAATCTACCAATAAAACCTGCAGTGAGTTTAATTTATCTCGTGCATTCATCTGACTAATGTAATTTTCTTACAGTTTAACTTTAGGGTATAACTTAAAATGGTGTTGTGTTTGTGTTGCATTCGATACCAAAATTAGATTTTAAGTAATTAATGTATAATTATAAGTATACCTAATAATAATAATAATAATAATAATTCCCTCCCCCCTCCTCTGATAATATCGCAAATTGAACCCTGTTTAAATGTCTAGGAAAAATTTCATTTCACCTAGGAGATGAGTCGAGAATTGTCACAGCCTCATCTCGTCTCCTGTGTGGCGAGGTCCTTCTCGTTCATGTTTGTGTTTATTTCTGTTTCGGTTTCCACTCAGAAGTTATTAAAACTTATTCTAGATTCACTTCATGCTCAGATAGGCTAATCGACACTCTATTTTCAAAATCTCTTAATATGTAGTAGGTTTAAGTATAGTTTTCCGAACACCCTCTTACAAAGTTATGAAAAATATGGGTGAGGTACAGCAGTACATTGTACCCCCAAGTTAGTCTGTAGTGTCTCGTCTCGTTCGTGTAAGTATTTCGCTTTGGAAAATTTCATTTTAAATATTCAAAAGAAAATGGGATCAGTCATATACTCTTCTGATGAAGATTTGTATCTTATCTTCGAATCGACGAGACCACTTCTTTAGAAAAGTGTACCCCCCCCCTTACACAAAGGAGCATTCGTCTGCAGCGTGATTGTCTGAGAGAAAATCTGATTCCATCGTTCCACACACATTTTAAACAATTTTCATCTCCTTAAAGAGGTTTCCAAGAACTTAGGTCAATGAACTAACTAGGAGCAACCACAATGTAGTAGAATAAGTTTAGAATGGTTTGAATTTCTGTGCTAAGGAAGATAATGTTTAGGCCTATAAGTTATAAACAATATACACTTTTTTATTGGGTGAACTTAAAATAGGTTCTTTTAACAGTAGCACCTTGAGTCTGCTATCAAATTAGCAAGGGGGGTACAGGGGTTACAACTCGATTTACGGATTTAGGGGGTACAGTACCCTCCCTTCAAAAGCCAAGGATCCATGCTTCGGCATGGATGTTTCTTGTGAGTGTTCCTTCGTCAATTTCATCATATCATTACTTATCCTCATCTTCGCGATTAAGCAAAAGTTGAAGAAATACGAAGCAAAATATGCCAAATGAATCAAAACAAAAATAATTTTGGTTTGAGTTGGTGTTATAAGTCCACTTTATGCACATTAAGGCTAATCGGGACTGGACCTACGGTTTAAAGTGGGATCCGAACCACTGTGCCATGTGCCTCCAGCGGGTATCGAACCCGGGACCCCTTGATTACAAGGCGACGACGCTACCACTGCGCCATCGGGGAGGCCCTGAAAATAATTTTGAAAGTACAAAACAAAATTGAGTATAGACCAACAGTAGAATTGTGAACACTCGGTAGAGATACTTTTGGTAAGGAAATGAGTGGTTTTATGTAGATGATATTATTTTTTAATGTTTTGTTGTAGGTGTTTATAATAAACATAACAATGATACTGTACACTTTTAGAAGTATAACTTTTCAGCAGTGGATATGATATACTGCAAAGGAAAGGTTTAAATTCTAATTCGCCTATTTTCATTGGTTTCATCCGATTATCATTCATTCACACCGTCATAATTAACCTATAAGTAGAAATGCGATGTCAAATAACCCAATGCAATCAATTGGTTACAGTTAAAATATACGAATCAAGGCCAGACAGCCTGACTCGGTTGTTTACAAGAAACTATCTTCTTTCTGGTTGGAACCGTGCAATAAACTAGCAACTTTTGTGTGCGAACATGACTATCATGATTCTCATGTTCTCCAACTTGAATAAAAGAGGAAGTAGATAATTTATTCCGAGATGTCAGATGAAATTGAATATGCCCATTGTGTCATCCTTCAAACCGATTTGTTAGTCCTCCGAATCAAATTCCACTGCATAAATGGGTGTAGTGTATTAAAGAGAATGAATCGTTATATTCACTCCATCCTCTATATCGGGAAAGTTTATCGATTGTTAATAACAAATGACATGTTTCAACTCCAGCATGTGTTTTCTTTTACCACTGGAATGGTCACCAAATCAGGTTATAATCTATCTGCGTATCAAATTACTCAATTAGTTTCTTCAGGAGTAGTTTTGTCCAAGATGAGGACAAGTTTACTTGTCAACTTTACAAAATTAGCTTCTGGTCACGTCTGACAAACAAATAATTGAATATTCTCTATTGTTTCAATTTGGATAAAGTATAATATAACACATCCTGTACAAAGTGTGAAGTTTGATCAATTCATTTCTGATGAATAGTCAATCGTATATCTGATGAAGCTTATGTTGTTCTGATCAGCATAACAGCTTATGATGCTAAGGTTCTTGTGTACGAAAACGATTCTGGTCAAAAAGATATATTCTATCTAACGCCTTGATTCAGTTTTCACAGCCAAGGGTCCCGGGTTCAAATCCCACTTGGGCCTGATTGTTTGTGAATGTCCATTCATCAATTTCATCATTTCATCACTCATCCCCATCTTCGCAAATTGGCCAAAGGCACAAAACGCGAAGTAAAATAAACTAAATCAATCAATCAATAAATCAATTTTCGCAGATTTCATTTTGTTATCTTTCATACCCACAATTTAATTAAGCCATATTTCTTAGAAATACAACGTAATTAATTCACAATTAATTAAGTATTTATATTTTTTACTTACATCTTGTTCCTGCATTGTGCATTATGTCTACTGCAAATACAGGCTAAATAGGTTTTCTCAACAAGACATTTATGTCGTAAATTCGTTGGTTTTTTTTTTTTTTTTGCAATGTACAGTCACGGACACTTCTGCGTTTTAACAACGCTATTGGAAGTAAACGGCTCAGAAGTGTCCGTGACTATACAACATATGAATTTTCGTAATGACATATTCATACTTTTTGCGCAATGTAGATAATTATACAAAATGTTATATTACGATGTTAACAAACAAATAAGCCACGCGACGCAAACGACCCGTTGAGGGCCAAAACCTGCCAAGCGTCTTTTCGTTGGTTGTGCGTGGTCACACATCGTGTCCCATCGCTGCTGTTTTTTTCCCTGACTTTCGAGACTGGAACCGCCACTATTGCTGTCTAACAGCTCCCGATTGTCCTCACGATTTTGGGGCCACGCCAAAATTTTGTAGCTTCTACCGGGAATCGAACCCGGGACAGCTCGCACCGAAGGCAATGCTAAACGCACGGCCATGAAATTAGGCGGATGGCAGGAGTTCGCGATGTAGCCACGTCGGAGAACAACCCCATGTGTTCGGAGGTTTAAGAGAATGAGAGATCTCGTTGTAGAGTTGGTCTTTGTAACCCATGTGATTCAAACTGACAGTATTTACTCGAAAGGTCAGGGATGACGCAAAAGTGTTCCGGAGAGAGGTCGGTCTGACGCTCGAACTAGGAAAACGCAGCCCGCTTGACGTTGCCACACAGTGCGCGGAATCAGCGACTTTTGTCCCGCTCTCGCTTTGCTTTTCCCATATATGGCACCAGCGCAATTCTGCTCAGTCGCATATTTTCATGGCCGTGCGTTTAGGCAAAAACTCTCTACCATGTAAATCGCATATAATTAATGCAAACGAATACTCCAAACTCGAAATAATCCACACGAATATACTTTTCCATCTCATAATGTTTGAGTCACTTTTCCATAATATCTAGAATTTGAATGTTCCTACATAACTCAGTAACAGAATAATAACATTAGCGAGCATGAAAATAATGACAATAAGGCACCTTAATAACATCTTTGACTTAAACCTCCGTATTCAAGAGTGTCCGTTGCCAGATTGTTCTTACTGTATCCCCGTTCTTTGGTATGAATTACGCCTAGAGACGGGTATGATTGAATTATCATCAAAGACAGCAGCTATTACTTTTCATGTCGTTTCATATTTTAAAGGTTGAACTTCATCTCTCTTTTTGCTCCATGCAGAACCAATCCATATTCATAAACCTGAGTGGGAATGGTAGTAAACCTTCGTTCTCTTATTGTCCCTTGGAAAAAGCAGGATAATAATTTCGTTTGCAAGGATTATCGACTGAAGCCATTTCCGTAGGGACTCCCAATCAAATCTGAGGTTATTTACTGAACTCACCAATAGCATTATTCTCGGGGAGAATCGCTCTCTGCTTTTATGCGTGGCAGAGTTTGGGGCAAAGTTGAGGGGGCAATTTGCTTTGGTCCAGTGGAACAATGGATGCGAGAGAAGGAGGTAGGAAGATGAAATTACAGGATGGAGTGTGAATGGAGAGGGGTTTTCTTGTGATGGAACATTGTCTCGGCTTGAAGGAAAATATAAGTGGCCTTTATCTGTTCCCTTTGGAGGAGCAACTCAATGAGAGGTTAAGACTTGGAAAGATTGCTACGTTCCGAATGCTAGAATGCAATTAAGGAATTCTCTATTAATGGAAGCAACGACTGGGAGAGATGAACCGGAAATGAAGGAACGAATTCGAACTCTTTAAATGATTCCTCGTTCAAGTATCATGAATGTACGTATAACCAAGACTCGATATATTGTCGTGAAGGTCCTGGCTTAAAATCTCGGTTAACGTATGGGAAATATGCCTCGTCCTTTCATTCGCATATCATTGCAAATCCCCGTCTTTGTAGTTGATCTATACTCTGTCCCGGGTATATCTGGAGCAAGCGAACGAAAACAATTCTCTGCGCAAGCGAGATGGCTTCACCAATGAGCACGTGAGAAAGAACGGGATTGCGTGGAGGGAGGGAAAGCAACTGCTGTTACCAGCTTTTCCATCAGCGTGTACTGCTTCGCTCTGCCCACTCGATTTCCCCCCTCCTCCGCCGCTATGCGCGGCCTTGCTCCACAGATTCAGGGGACAGAGTATAGCAGTATATATACGTGTGTCGTAGTACTGGGAGACTGATATACAGAAACACACACACACATACATACATACATAAATACATACATACATATCGCTACGATGGGGATGATTGGTGAAATACATGGTGGAGTAAATAGTCATCCATCACCAAAATTGGAAACTAGAATAAGTCAGTGGTGTTCGGGAAAAGGCACACAAGTCAGAAACATGCGATTTTACGTTGCTTTCATCTAAGTCACACTGAATCAATGATTGAAAATATTTTAAGTATAATTTTATGTTGGTTGTGTAAATATTTTAAACAGTGATGATCCAACATGTATATCATGTCTGTAATGTTTGCTATAAAAACTATAAACGTTAATAACTGCCTGTTGTAAAATTGCATTTTTTGACTTCAGTCCTTTTCTCGAATAGCCTTGAAATGTAGTCGTGTCGCGCTACGCTATAAGCAACCCTTCAGATAGGCTGACATACCTGACGATTAGAATATAAGATTCCATACATTCTCCATTTCAACTGCTGATGATGTTTTCAGTATATTTCATAGTAGAATCGATTTAACATTATATGATCAGCAACGAAGTGAATCTGAATCATCATACTTGCAGTACATGGGTGCAGATAAGTGACACGTTATATAATCATTTGCATTCCTTAACGTCTTATAATGACGTATCATTTGTATTTCAAACTTAGTTTTCTTATCCACCCCGTTGCAGTTAATCTTACTACACGAATGAACGACTTTGTAATTCAATTACAAGAACCTATAGCTATCTACTCATAGAAAACTATTTTCACCCGTGGCGGAGTGGTTAGCACATCAACTGGCCCGGGCATTCATTCAGCAATTTCATCATGCCATCACCGTCTTTAGAAATTAGCCAAACGTGGCACAAAAGCGAAGTAAAATAAAGCAAATCAATCAATCCATCAATCAAAAACCATTTTGAAGTGACCTCTCTGATGGCGTAGTTGTAACGTCGTCGCCTTGTAATCAAAGGTTCCAGAGTTCGATTATCGGTGAAGACACATAGTGGTTTAGATCTGCTAGTGTCGTAGAGGCTTGAGCATTTTACATTATACTCAGTAAATCACTGCTCTACTTCACAGCAAATTATGAAATAACAATAATGCATATAGTTCAAAATCACAACACTGTTCTCTGATGAGTATAGTTATTATTTGCACTAAAAAAATACATTAAATTATGCACCAATTCCTATGATTCGAACTATATGCAAAACGTTCTTGTTATCTCCTTCACTTGTTTCTTACAACTGGTTGCTACGCAACAAAACAGTATACTATAGCATTTCTTTCTTTTTCTTTTACACAAGACGTGATTATACATTTTACAATTTGAAAACAGTCACAGATCTCACTTTAAACTGTACGTCCAGTACCTGTGGCTGTGACCCTATATGCGCATAAAGTGGACTTAAACCTAACGAAAATATTTGGAAGTGCAACGTTGTTTCCTTTTAATCAAGGGGGGTCTTCTCGTGTTTGATTAAGGTGGAAGCACACAGTGATTTGGATTTCATTTTAAACTGTAGGTCCAGTTCCGATTAGACTACCTGTAAAAAAGATGGACTTAAAAAACAAACTCCTGGTGTTCAGTTATAAATACCAAGAGAGTGAAATTATTAATTTATTTACTTATCATTTTACCCTTTTCCAATTTTTTTACCCGTGAATCTAGAAAGCAAAGATTGTCACCTTTCATTCATTCCCATTTCTAACTCCTCCTTGAAAAACCAAATGATAGTAATAATAGTAATAGTACTACCAGTAGTACAAGTTAAATTTGAGAGAAATACATGTTCTTGAATTTTCAGTGCAAGGGAAATACGCTCTAATTCAATTCTCTCTTGTGGCATCTGTCACTTGGTGCCAAATTTATCGGGTCGATTAAACCAGGAAGTTTCTTAAACTTACTCCATATTCATTCATGTAAATTTTCTTAGGTCAGATAAAAGAAGAAAGATTAAGAAGCGTTCCAGGATTTTCACAGTGAATTAGAAATCCAATATACAAATTGTTAATTTTCTCGTGTTTGTTGAAGTTTCGTACAGGAAAGGTGACAGATAGAAACTAACTCTAGACACATTTCAAGCTTATGATGTTTAGTGAATGGTAAAGTGCAATCGTTTGCAAAATGACGTGAGATTTGTGATTGTGGGTAAGAAATTGTCATTTGTGTTCAAATATATTCACTTTCTTATTAATCATCCTTGATGTTGCAATAAATCAGTTATTTATCCAAACTCACCAACATCCTTATCCAAAACCACGCTCTTTGAACTTACTGTAAATTTTATAGTATTCTACCGTTAAAATTTAACAGTCTGCCTATTACCTTACGAAAACGGGACTCAACAGTTTTTATTTAAATTTCAATATTTTATTATGCATAAAGGTATGTAATAATTACAAATTAAAGTTTCGTGCACCATGAATTATTTTTTTAAAAAACTATATCATTAAAATTGCATTAATTAGGGTAACTATGTAAAGTTACCTTTCCTTACCTTAAACTGAAATGAAACTTACGTAATAATACATGTATTATTATTATTTCTGTCACTTATCTGCGCACATGCACTGTATATTTTATCTGTTTCATTTTATTACTTGTATCTTGTTATATAACTTGTTTCTTGTTTGTTTCGTTATTCTCTCTTTGGTGGTTCAGCATTTGCTGAACCACGCCCAAGAATAAAGACTGCTGAATTGAATACTTTAAAAACGGTCATGCTTGTTTCTTTACGGTAGTTGGATGGCAACGGAAATTGATGGTCTTAAACCGTAATTTGTCCAGTCAACTTTTTAAGGTGCAATCCGTCTAATTTTCCTTATCACCTCAATAAAATTCTGTAAGAACACCAAAGTTTATTAATATTTTGAGTTGTTTTCACTTTATCGTCCTCTGTTGTGGATTGAGTACCGTAGCAGGTTACGGCATATTTCTATTTAGGGGGTTGGGGAGAGCAACAGCACTGGACCACCATCTGCGAAGGGGCCTCCACTGGGAAAAATATTAGTTCAAAGGGCCATAAATTAGAAAAAATAGATATTTGAACTGTGATAAAATATTTTTTATCCGACATAGCTTAGCCTAAATGATATTACTGAATTTCTGTATAGCAGAATGTTGTGAGCCTAGTATATATATCCAACCGTGAGTTCTGACTCTGGAAGAGGCATTGTCTTGTCTCATTCATGTTGATCGTAGCAATTATCCTAGAAATGTAACAAGCGACGTAAAAATACATGAATTCTTGAAACGGGTAAATAAAGCGAAGAAAAACAGGAAAACAGATCTGAATGAATGAATGAGTTAAAACTTCGGCAAATACTATGAGAATTTTGCACCCTTCAGACTAAACGGGAGAATCTCCTTACATACATAAAAGGAAAAAAAGATCAAATTATTAATGAGCTAGGGGCGAATTCAAACTCAAACTTGAGTGAACATATTACAGTTATAGGGGAAAGTAACCAAATTTCACCTAGTAACCTAATTTCACCCAGCAGAGTTTAACAGCTGGTATGAGTTGTCAACAAGTGCATAGGTCTTAACGTTAGAATTAGTGCGAAAGCAGTCAACTGTGATAAATATTGAAGAGTATAGATTGCGTTCTGTGTGTCCATTGGGCTTTTGAAGTTTCTTTCCAATTGGAAGTTTTTTAGAGGTTCCAACGTTCTATAAAAACTTCAGGAAATTGTCGGTCCTACTGTTATCGATAAGTATGGTTAGTTAGTGAGAAATGTGTTGTAATATACACTTTTTTGTTGGCGGGTAAGAGTTGTAGACTAGTTTCAGATTTCATGTTTTCAGCTCACAGTGAAGCCTAGTTCTTGTAATTCCAGTTTTCTCTTGTAGTTAAAACCAAATGCTTATGGTGTCATGCATTTCTAATTATTAGATATTGCCTATTATTTGGTTTCATTACTTGAAACTACTACCTATGTATACTACGCAGTGGGCGAAATTTAGAGGTTTTTTTAAAAAAATATTGTTTTGGGTAAATACATTTTCCTCATGTTGTTTGGCTCACATTCCTGTTGATGTCTTGTGTATACTGAGTTTAATGTTTGTTGTGTTTAGATCAATACTTACTTACTTGTCATGTTTAGTGCAGTAGATTTTGTGTGAAATAAAGGCAAAGTGGGCGAAATTAGGGTACTTTCCCCTAAGGGACTTGCCACTTTCCAGTTTTAAAGACACAATTAAGTGTTTCGTTATTTGTAACACTTTAGCAAGCGTCGCAAAATGTGTTTCGAATTGTTCGATGAATTTATGATGTATTCAAAATTGCTTTTCTCCCCTTGTCTTACAACCAAAGTTGCGAAGTTACGCAATCTCTTGTATTCGTTCATTCCAATTGTTGGGATTGTTTGTTCGTTTACATTTTAGCACATATTTGTACCGTAATCTCATAATTAATTTATCATTATCCGTAACCCAGAGTGATTTTCTTTTTTCTACACGAACTGTTTTCAGAAAAGCGTGTTTACTAAACACTCCATTCAATTTCTCCGTAAAGAAACCACCTTGTCGTCATTGTTTTCGTATGACATCCGTCGATGTTCTCTTCATTTTTATTCAGAGCATTCTTCACTATCGCACTGAAGTCCCTGCGTTGTGATTGATTTGCCTTTGCTTTGTGATTTATCATAACATAAAGTGAGATACGCTAACGAATAATTAGAATTATTGACTGCTACCGTAGTACCAAAATTGATAATATCACATTATTTACAAAAATTGAGTCAATGAGCGTTCTACTTGAGGCTGTTACAGTACTTGCCAAGGTCTTGTTAAAAGTTCGGTAAAAGTGACAACAGGAAGTGTCACGTTAATTTGCTTTCAAGAAATCTACATTGAAGTTGCCTAAAACCACTATATGGACTTTATGATTAATATCTGATATTCAAGCATTGATAACTCAGAGTCTCTGGGTCTATGAATTCCACATAACCCAACATTTGCTGTCTTTAAACAAATGTTTACTATTATATATTCAATATTTGTTTATTCTTCGGGAATATGTGAAAACCCTTCAACTTGTAGTTGAGAGCTTACAATTAATAAATTCCGCCGCAATTTTTGTTTTTCCCTTTTTCTTTAAAACTGTAAATCCCGGAATATTTATAGTTCTGTTATCAGTTGGATGCGGATTTATAGACATTAAGAAGCTCTCAAATAGGCACAAAAAATGATGAAAATAGGCAGTATAAAATAAAAATGGCGCTGAAATAGGCAGTTATTATGTTATTATTATTATTATTACTATTATTATATTATGCAAGACAAATATAAGTATGAAATCTAATTGATTTAATTAATTAAAAGCAAAAACTAAACAAAACATTTCATTTCAACTACAGAGCATCATTCCCTGACATTCGCTACGAGACTCGGCGGCAAGGCGCCCGGCATCAGAGCTTGTCTTTCCCGGTGAACGGGTCCGCGACATTCGCTTATATTAAACCTCGTAAAAAAGTTTAGAGTAACAGGGTCAGTTCTGAATAAAAGTGGAAAGATAAATGGGGAAATAAAGTATACAAAGACAATCCGCACACCATCCGTGAGTTAAAAGAGAGTAGTGTACGAAAAATGGGGAGAATTACAGTAGACGAATTTGCAGGTGTAAATGAAAATTTCCTTCGAAGATGCGGCCAGGGGCCGCGGTGGCTCAGTCGGTAACGCGTCTGACTATCATGCTAAAGGTCCCGGGTTCGATCTCCGGCCGGTTCAAATCCGGGAACTTTTCTAACGTTGGAAGCGGCCCCGGCGTCCACCCAGCGTCGAATAACATGGGTACCCGGAGGAAACCCTGGGGGGTAAAGGCGGTCAGGGGCGTGGTGCTGATCACATCACCCCCACTCACGACCGGATCAAGAAAGTGTGGGGCGTTACCCCCACACCCCCTATACGCCTTCATGGCGTGGTGCTATGCACAGGGGAGCACTTTACCTTTTTTTTTACCTTCGAAGATGCCAGGAATGTGTTTCAGCAGAGGGACATAATTTTCAACACCTTCTGTAGTCAAGGTTAGTGCACAATATGAAAACTGTAATTTTAATAGCCAACTCTAGCGACTGTCGCTGACCCGTTCACCGGGAAAGACAAGCGCTGATGCCGGGCAGCTTGCTGCCAAGTCTCGTAGCGAATGTCAGGGAATGCTCTGTATATTGTATTTTGTAATTTATTAATATTTTTAATCAATTGGTAACCAAAAGGAATTATTTTGTTACTTTATAAATATCTGATATATATATATATATATAAGTAAAAATGCATTTAATAATGATGTATTTTAAAATATTTAGTAAAAATAATTATACATGTATTTGTATGTACTTCCTCCCCCACCGGTCTTCAATGATTTTGCATCCTGTTAATAAGCACTATAAAAATGCGTTTTTGGACTAGCAACACCATGAAACCAGGCCCGTAGCCAGGAATCCCTACTAGGTTGGGCAAAGTTAATCCCATGGGTGGGCAAATTTGTAATATGAGGCGCATCCAGAAAGTAAGTTTCAATATTTTTTTAAAAAAAAACAACAACACAGTTTCAGGAAACCATTTATTGGCAACAGGTACAGCAAAGGTTCAGCTATTTTTCAACATAGCAACCACCAGAATTGAGACACTTGTCGTATATTGGTATCAACTTTTGGATCCCACTGTCGTAGAACTCTGCCGCCTGTGAATGGAACCAGAGTGTGACAGGCGTCTTCAGCTCTTCGTCGTTGCCAAAACGCTCACCGGAGGACAGGAATTTCTTGAGGTGCAAGAAAACGTGAAAATCGCTGGGAGCTAGATCAGGACTGTAAGGTGGATGATCAAACAACTCCCAGCAAAATTCCGTCAAAACAGCTGCTGTGCGCCGAGCCGTATGTGGACGAGCATTGTCATGGAGGAGCACATCACCTGCAGAAAGCATGCCACGCCTGTTGTTTTGAATGGCACGTCGCAATTTCCTTAGTGTTTCACAGTAACGGTCAGCGTTCACCGTTTCACCTCTGGAGAGGAAGTCAATGAGCAAAATGCCCTTCCTGTCCCAAAACACGGTGCACATCACTTTCTGTACAGATAGCGTCTGTTTGAATTTCTTCTTGACCGGAGATCCACTATGCCGCCAATGCATTGACTGCTGCTTGGTTTCCGGCGTGAATTGCGAAATCCACGTCTCATCGCCCGTGACGATCCTGTCGAGGAAATCATCGCCGTCATCATGGTACCGTTGCAGGAATGTCAGTGCTGCTCCTGAACGTTTCATTTTGTGTTCGGGTGTCAGGTTTTTCGGCACCCACCTGGTACACAATTTTTTGAACAGCAGGCGCTGCGTGACAATCTCATGCAAACACGGATCGCGATATCTGCGGAAAAAGGCTACTCAACTCCGTAATCGTGAAGCGATGGTTCTCTACGATGCCCTGCCGCACCAGCTCAACCAGATCATCAGTGATGAGGGACGGACGCCCACTGCGCTCTTCATCATGGACACTTTGACGACCTTTCGAAAACTGCCGACACCAGCGACGCACCATCTGCTTACTCATAATGTTCGGCCCTTAGACCTCACAGAGCTGACGATGAATGTCAATTGGCGCAATGCTTTGTGCATTCAGGAACTTTATCACCTACCAAACCTCGCATGCGGCGGGAGAAGGAATACGAGCTTCCATTTCGGACCATTGCTGCCTCGCTACTGGCATGCGGCGGGAGAAGGAATACGAGCTTCCACTTTGGACCACTGCTGCCTCGCTACTGGCGCCGGGCGGGATCTGTCCGCCTGGCATGTGAT
Organism: Lepisma saccharinum; assembly: GCF_977018435.1. NCBI lineage: Eukaryota > Metazoa > Arthropoda > Insecta > Zygentoma > Lepismatidae > Lepisma > Lepisma saccharinum. The sequence continues at coordinate 67,110,628 of NC_139245.1, read as the reverse complement.
TGATACGTCTTAGCTCTGCTGCGCATGCGCAATTTACACGGCTCATTATGTTTACTTTCACGGGAAAAGAAATAGGGAACTTACTTTCTGGATGCGCCTCGTATATGGTGTCACACTGGGGAATTTAGCAGGGGTCACAGAGACACTCCACAAGATGCCTGCTAGTGCTGACTTCCGTGGCTGAGAGCCGAGGTTAGCACAGCATGCTACTATGCCAGGGGTCCCGGGTTCAAATCTCTGCCTGGACATGGGTGTTGTATACAAGTGTCCTTCATCAGTTTCATCATATCATTACTCATCCTCATCTTCTCGATTAGCCAAAATTGTGTAAAAGCTAAGTAAAATAAATCAAATCAATCAATCAATCGACCACAAGATGCCTAGTATAACTTTTATCGTACTACAAACTTTATCGCTTTCGAACAGGAATAATAAATACCAGTAGCAAACGTGATCCCTTTGTAATGTAGTCATAGGCATGTGTAGGCTAATTTATTTGGGGGTGTCTTAAGGGGAGTTTCAATTGTCTAACTGGACAATGTGAGCGTAATGGTCTTAACTTCATGTTCCTTTTTTCACGGAAACTATTATGCATATAGAGATGAAATTTTAACATTGTAGTCTCTGAGTATTCAATATCGCTTTAGCACATATTTTCCTATCATTGTGATGATATTTATAATATTTAAATATAGAAATAAACAACTGGAAATCGATATTGGTACAGAATAATCAATTCGAATGAATATAATACAATACAAAGCTATATCTCTAGGTAATATCAGCTGAATCCCTCTCATTAAATAAATCTGTAGGTTCAGTTTATCCACGTTTACTTCATAAAATGTAACATTGTACCTAGAGGTGTGTGAATAAATCGCCGACTCTTACCCCTAGGAGACTCTAATTGAGACCGGACTTAATAGTTGAAAGTGGGATTCGAACCACTGTGCATTGTGCCTCCACTGAGGATCAAATCTGGAATCCCTTGATTATAAGGCCTGGGAGGAATCCCCAAAAGAGCATATCGCCGTTGAGAAAAGTTGCTCATCTTCATGTTCTGAACACCGCGTGAACGTTTATTGATATATATGCACGACTCCCCTTCCTTTGTGCACACATGCACACACATGCATATATGTGTGCTTACCAGTGGCGGATTCAGAAGTTAAAGTTGGGAGGGGCGAATTTTGGCTGGGTACGTCATCTCACCGAGAACCAATTCAAACCTACACTTACACTTGCACTGTCTAAACAGGATATAGTACTGTAAACTGGAACTAAGCTGACTTCCATGTTCTAGAGATTACAGTTTAGGTGTCCAGGGCTGGCATAGGTTGTTGTTATTGTATGTCGTCATCTTAATTCCTCCCATTGCCAACGGGTTTGATCTCCTTTTGAGGAATATTGCACAGTGGTTCAGATCCAAACTGTAGGTCCAGTTCCGATTAGCCGACAAGCAGAGAGAACGTTTGAGTCTTCAAAAATATTAGTCATAATAATATATTTTAGAAACCTGGTAGTTGGGAGGGGAGATTGCCCCTATCGTCCTCCCCGTTGATCCGCGCCTGATGCTTACAGAACAAGCTGTGATCCCTTTCCCCCGGAAGAAAATCTGAACCCGCTGTGTTGTCGCTGATAGAGTTGCCATAGAGTTTCAAAGAAGTCCGCACTCATCTTGAATTAGCTATGTCACACACACACACACTTAAAAAGATAATACTGAGTCAAATACATTGTCAATTTTCACCATTAATAATATTTATTTTTCAGAGGTGATAGCAAAAAATTATTTCATTACAAGGTTGAGGGCATGCGCAGAAAATTTGTATCTGTGTGGATGTGCTTACTTGCAATGACTTGTTTCATATTACCAACATGGGCGTCCGGAAGGGGGGGGCGTGGCCCTCCCTGGAAAATAAAAGTCAACCAAAAATTATATATTTTTGACAAATAATTTCATTTCAGCCACAATAATATGTATTAATTATTGCATGATAAATTCAAATTGAAGCAATATTGTTTGAGGGAACAACACTATTATTGGGGAAAATGTGCCCTGTTTGCCCCCCGCCCTTGGAAAAAATCCTGCGGATGTCCATGATTACCAACGGACTTAACAAACGAACAAACACAACAAAAGCAAAATGAAGAAAAGCTAAAATATTCACTCATTCTCGAAAATAGAATTCGCATGATGATGCTTCTTCCTAGGGCAGAATTCTTGAAACACTATCACATTTTCACCATGGCATAACATAAGGAGGGGAGAATCGAAATTTTTTTTCCATCCCATAACAATAGTGGCCAGGATTATTTGAGAAATCATAAAAATCACTCTTTATTTCTTTGTTCCTCTTGTCCCAGGAGGTTAACAAAAATACCTTTGTAAATTTTAATAAAGCTGAAAATTTCAGAGAGGGCAAAAGTGTCTCCTCTTGCCTCACCAAGGCCTCCCCCATGGCGCAGTGGTAGCGTCATTGCCTTGTAATCAAGGTGTCCCAGGTTCGATACCCGGTGGAGGCACAAGTGGTTCGGATCCCACTTTAAGGGCATGCGATACAATTTCCACGGGAGTCTTCCCAAGCCCTTCCGTCCATGACAGTGTGCCAACTTAGCTCTCTTCGAGCCAGATCTGGCTCTTTCGTGCACTCTAGCCGGACCCTGTGGCCGAGTGGTTAGCACATCGCGCTGCGACGCCAAGGGTCCCGTGTTCGAATCCCGCTCGGGCTTGGTTGTTTGCGAATGTCCATTCATCAATTTCATCTCTTATCCCCATCTTCGCAAATTAGCCAAGAGGCACAAAACGTGAAGTAAAATAAACTAAATCAATCAATCAAACAATCTTTCGTGCACTTCGGCTGTGAACTGGGACGCCCACCCCCCGTGCCTCACTATGATGCCAACTCTGGTTCCGACCCACATAGCCCACCTTTCGTCATAATTATACATTTTGCACGTGACGTGATATTGTTATATTAGCTGCGTCGCCTCACTCCCTCATATCTCCCCAGCTACTTCTTTATAGCGCAATGTTTGACGTGAAATTGACATAATATTGTTATCAGGGAATTCTTTACTTTCGATTTCATACCACCATCGGTGGATTATTGAGATGTTGAAAACTAAGAATAAATTGTCATCAATTTAGAGTTAACGATAATAGCAGTGCCCCACCCCTTTGACAACTAACATTACCCTAGAAGGCACTTTATCCAGCCATCGTAAATCTAGCTCCATGAGAGTCAGTTTTATCTCCATTTAAGGTGAAATTTAGTTCTTTTATGCCCATCAGGTTTGGCGACACTGCCAGGAGGCAAGGAAAAAAGTATTGATCATATGGGAGTATGATTTGATTCGTTCTCTTGTGAATATAAAACTTCCGATGGAATAGAAAGAGATGTCAAAGGGAAGAGGGCAGTTTGAAGATGAATTTCACCAGCGGAAAAGTCGAAACTTCCATTTGATTAGCCGTAACTTGGTTTGATTGATTGATTGATTTAGTTTATTTTACTTCGCGTTTTGTGCCTCTTGGCTAATTTGCGAAGATGGGGATGAGTGATGAAATGATGAAATTGACGAATGGACATTCACAAACAACCAAGCCCGACCGGGATTCGAACCCGGGACCCTTCCGTAACTTGGTGTTGAAGTTGATTCCCAATAAGGAATACATGGGATTCCGAAAAATATTATTCATCATATTTTTCAAACAACGTGTCCAGCTTAATAATCAACATAACAAAATGTTTGCACTTGCAACATGGAGAGAAATTCATACTCTTGGATACACCCAGGGTTTGTTTTAGTAGCAATTCCCATTCGGGCGATACTGAAATAAATGCACAATTGGTGCGTAATTGTATCTCCTCGCCTTAAACTGTAGGTCCAGTCCCGATTAGCCATACTGTGCATAAAGTGGACTTAAAACGCCAACTCAACCCAACTCAACTCTTGCCTCACCAAGTTATGTCTATGTCTTTCACTCCCTCTATACCCCTATGAATCAATATTACCGAAAAATAGACGTGGGAAACAAAAATAATGCAATTCAAACTTCACATCGACACATCAAAACACATTATACGCACATTTAGTTCACGACCATTCAAATGTCCCAACTGTTCAAGATGCAGAAAATCGCGAAGTTATTTCCCGAAGTCTGGATCTGAAAGATTTTTTTTTATTCAATCCTGGTACGACATTACAAAATCATGTGCACACACAATAAGTGTATTTGTCACATTGCTGGACAAATATAGGATATAATTGAAAATTCTGGGTAGGAATGTGTTCCATAGTTTTCACAAGGGGGGCAGAGCATGGTATCAGGGAGGCAGTTGCCCCCTCTGCCCCCCTCTAGCTACGGGGCTGCATGAAACGAACTTAAAACCTTAAAGCCTATATTTTACTACAAAGGAATAAAAAAGGCAAATAGGAAAAACTCCGTACTTTAGTCATCAGTAGGCCCATTGAGACATGTTTCCGTGTTGAACAGCGTTCTCGTTCGTTTCTTCTACTGCGTGACGTATTTCATCCAGTTTTGGGAGCGAATGTTTACATGTGCGATGATGAGGGAGGGGGGAGGGCGGGGGAGGCCACAGTGGTCGCTTTGTCCGGGGATGAATATTCTTGGAAGAAAAAAAGTTTGACCCTCCTCTTCCCAGGCCAGAGGGTGTTGGTGGCGATGGAATGCACTGAACACTGAACAGTTTCAGAAGGTTCGCACAGGGGTGGCAACATTTGAAAGTGAAACCTCCGAAATTCTGACGATAAGAAACAAAATAAACCTTTCAACCTGTGTTGAAAAGTCCCGTGTGCAGCATCAAAATTCCAATTTTTCACTGCAAGACTCACACGCATGGAGAAGCAAACACCGCACAGATTATCTTCCAAAAGTTGTTCGTAATAAGCAGTACAAGAACACTCGAGAGAGAAGAAATGTTACTCGGTTAAAAAGTGTAAAATCCAAGTGGGAACAGGGGGTATTTCTCCCTACTAACAATCTTGTGGCAATAAATCCTCCCTACCAACATTTTCCAGAAGGGGAGAGTATTTGTTATAAGAACGAAGATCAACAATTAGTTTTAATTTCAAATATACTTTACTAAGAAATGCTCTAAAACACATAGAAAGAAGTAAGGATAGTGTCTGTCTCTGTGTGTATGCTTGTGAGTGTCCCCCTCTCGCTTTCAAGAGACCATTAACAAATCTACACCAATAAAGAAATATGCACAATAAAAGTAAAACAACAATGTAAGATGAATATAAGTATGAAATATAATTGATTTATATTAAAAGTAAAAATTAAACGAGAACTTAAATATAATAAAACAATTTCCACTATTTTGCAATTTAGTGACATTTTGAAACAGTCGGTAGTGGAATCAGTTTGCCACTTTATAAATATGTGATATGTAAAAGTAACAAATGAATTCCTTTACACATATTTAATAATACATAGGCTATATCATACTAATATATTATTTTAGTAATTTACTTTATATGTAATAACATAAGAAATATGTAGATCATAAAATAATTAATATATATTTAAAATAATTATTTATTTGTGTGTGTAAATTAAGATCTCCCCCCACCAATATTTAATGATTTCGCGCCCTGCAAGAAAACAAAAATAAAAGTGATAAAGAAAGTCTCAGTACATAGATTTGTATAGTTATATAATGCACATAATTTCACACATAATTAGAATAGTGAGTATAATACAGTTCTACGAGTGACGTAGGAGACACTTGATGCTGTCCCGGGGTTTTCTTTCGAATATTACGGCATGGTGTTTTTCAAATGTGAAAGTTGCCTATCACGTAGCGTTTCGCGTTACCTCTCCTTGTCACCATTTTATCATCTTCTGTGTGCCATAACCTCTCAGTGCCTTCCTGAGAAACTGTAACCGCGCACTGAAAAGGTCTTGTGGGGATATCAGTTGATTTTTTTAACCTTCTCTTAGTTCCAGAACACAAGCCACTTTGTCCAGTAATTCGTCAATAATGTAACTTCGGTTACACCCTGTGTGTCGGCACAAATCGCTGCAGTTCGCGTGGACCCATGAATGCTCCTCAAAATGATTTGATTTGATTTATGTTATTTAGCGTCGATTTTCTGCCACTTCTGGCTAATCGTGACGATGAGGATGAGTTATAATATGATGACATTGATGAAGGGACACTCACAAGGAACTCCCATGGACAGGACCGGATTGTAACGCGGGATCAGTGGCGGATAAGGAAGTTAAAGTTGGGAGGGGCAAATTTCAATCGGGTAACTTACCGCACCGAGAATCAATTCTAAGCTACACTTGCCCTGTTTTATGACAATATACACTACGCTAAACAGGAACCAAGCTAACTTCCATGTTCTAGATATTAGAGTGTTGTTTTGCGAAAATAGAGTCAGATATGAGGAATAAAGTGAATAAACAAATATAACAGAAACCTATTATCTCAAGGTGTCTTGGGCCTATGTCCGTGAAGAAGTAGTTAGTACCGCGCTACGATGCCAGGGGTCCTGGATTCGAATCCCGGACAATTTCATCACTCATCCTCATCGTGTCGATTAGCCAAACGTAAAATAACCAAATTAATCAATCAATGAAGGGGTCTCGGGTTTAATTCCTTTGTGAGCCATAGCCCTCTTTCACTTTGGTCCGGATCCAAATTTAACTGTAAGTCCAGTTCAGATTAGCCTAACGTGAGCATAAATGGACTTAAATCAAACTTTAAACTATAATATAGTGCCTGCCAAACTTGGTGATGAGACAGAACATTTGAGTCTTCAAAAATATTACGCATAATAATATATCGCAAACATTAGCAGTTGGGAGGGGCGATAGCCCCTATCGTCCTCCTCGTGGATCCGCGCCTGCCCGGGATCTCTAGCGTCGTTGAGCTCTGTGCTAACCACTTCGCCACGGAGCTCGGCACTCCTGAAAAAGAGAAAAGGCGATGCACATAATGTAACGGTAGCCTTGCAACATTTTAAAAAATATAAATAAGATCTTACATGCTGTATGGGCATGAAAAAATATAAATATGCTGACCAAGGCAGTAATTTATTTTATTAAAAACATAAACTAAACGTAACAAAAGTACTTGATACAGAGTCTGATGAAGACCTTGCTAGAAGGTTGAAACGTTACGTTTAGTTTATGTTTTTAATAAAATAAATTACTGCCTTGGTCAGCATATTTATATTTTTTCATAATCATGGAAACAAGGCTTAATGGTGTTATAGCTGTATGGGCAAATTCTTATCATTACTTGCTGCGCATAACTAATAGTTTTGGGTTCAAATCCCAGATTCTTGCTTCTTTCATTGCCATCTCCATTCATCCTAACGATGTTCATACGTGACGTAAATGGATCAAAGAGGAAAACAGAATATGAAGTACTGATTTGAAATACATGTGCCGTTTCCAAATGAACATAAATTCCTTTCGAGATTTGAAGTAAAACATGTCAGACTTGTCAGGTATAGGAAACACCTGCATTTTTATTTTCCCCCTTGTTTATTCTAAAAATGTTCATTCTGAGAACATGAAATATGATACGTTTATATTTTGAATTTCCTTCCTTCTTCTTCCCGCTTCATAAGCATCCTTTATGACACGTCGTGTCAAAAATTGGAAGGAAAAATCACGATATTGGATACTTGTTGATTCAGACACCTACAGTTACTTTTTATTTTCCTCTTTGAGGAAAATACCCAACCGTCACCCATAGTGGATTTCCGTCTTGGATCAGATCAATGCAATATGATTTTTATAGTAGTGAATCCCCGCTTTTCCACAATGTATGTTGCTAAGGAAAAGAGAACTGAAGTTTATTTTAAGGTTTGTGGCTTAGAGATGATGGAGGAATCAGCAACAAACACAAGGAAACGCAAGCGACAAGAGGTGCAAAGAGACGAGAATATAATTCTATGTGATAGGTTTATATATAGTGTATCTGAGTGCGCGTGAAGGATGAGGATGTGCAAAATGTGAGCTATATTTCCTGAATATTTATTAATTAGATTTTCAGCACGTTTTTAAATAGGCAGAACTTAAATGTGTAATTTCCATAACAAAATACAACATAGTGCATTGCGCATTTGTTCCGATCCCACTTTAAACTAAGTGCAATCCAGCTTAGTCTACCCAAACATAAAGTGGATTGAAAAAACATCCAGTCAGATGTGCGACAAAATGTACCTACCTCGACAATAATGGAACATTTTCCCAATTTGGATACACACGATAGGGTGAATATATCGAAGAAAAGATATCGTTTAATTTATTTATTTATAAAAGTACGTATTATAGTGTTGTTAAAGCTGAATCGTGCATACCAGAATACATTAATTTTACGATACCAAGTACATACGAAAATACATTTGCTCAAATTTCCTGAAATAATACACTTAAGCAACAATATGAAATAAAAATTATAATGATAAAAATAGAAATTCATAAATTTTAGAATCAAATAACAAAATGTTTTCCATGCATTCATAAGATCAATTGTTTCTATACATTTTAATGTAATAATAACATTTTAAAATGAGTGTTAAGTAGAAAGCACTACATAATATTCATTTTCATTAATTTATTTCCTTATTTTAAAAAAATGTAATGTGTTATTAATTGGGCATTCGATTAGCGAAGTAACTAACGCTGTCACCTTGCAGTCAAGGGGTCCTGGGTTCGTTGTTCGGTGGAAGTACAGTGTACGGTGGTTCGCATCCCACATTAAAACCTAAGTTCAATCCCGATTGGTCTATCTAAACATAAATGGGTTTTAAATTTTCAGTTTACTTTGTACGGTATATTAACATTATTCCTACATAGATTTGAAAGACGGAGACATCTCTGAATTTGTACGTATTTTTGGCAGAATGTGGTAGGATCGTTAGTGGAATCAAATAATTTACATACACTACGAAGCATAACTATAGTACCTGAACGTTTTCTTGGACACAGTGCTGAAAGATTGAAGTCTGCATTCCGCAAGCAGTCTTCTGGATACGGTGGAATTTCCTTGAGTACTTGCCTTCTGATCAATATTATGTAGAGTAGGTGTCAAAAACGCTCACGAAGCAGACACGGGAAAGCGCCAAGGCAAATTGACAAGGGGGTGTGCTGCGTTTTGTTCGCTAGGACATTGCTCCAAGTCACAAAACTTCTTCCTCAAACGGCAGACAATACCACTGCGGTCGGGGGAAGGCAATTCGCCACCTTCATCCCTTGAAAGACGTGGCTCAACGATTTTCATTTACTCCGTGGATGAGGAGGGGCTTGTATCGAACACAAAAGCTGGAAGAAAAGACGAGCGTTTCAGGTCAGCGGCCTTCAAACAGAAGTCAAGTAATCCACAGAAGAAGAGAATTATTACGTTTTGGCTGGAAGACGAGTTTGAAATCACAATGTTAACCTCATACGGGCATTATTTTTATGTATGTAACCTAGTTGTATGTCTCTTTCTTATATAATTGAAGACTAAAATTGGTAAACGCTGTATGTGCCAAAATAATTCAAACACCGTTTTCCCCGTTAAACTGTGAACTGTGCCATGCTTTATAATGTGGTAAACGTGAAAAGTGGCTGGTAGTCCTCTAAGTAGTTCAAAGGGCGTGTAAAGAGGTCACTAGTGCGAACGTTCTTACGGGCTGATGTGCGGAACGATGCAAATTCCCAACGCTTTTGGCACTTACAACGTTTACCACTATTTTGGAGCATCGGTGGTATAGTCAGTAGAACGTCGCATGTAATGATATTGTTCAAGTACTGATCCAAACGCCACTTTACTTCAAAGAAAGTTCTAAAAGATCAGTTTTCCTCCGACAAACATATGTCAAGTTCACGTAGAGCCCAGTGTATCCTCCCCTGAAACCTTTCCCACCAATAGCGTCCGTTTTAGGAACTGACAATACTTGTCAAGTCCACGTGGAGTAAATGAGATGTTGCTAATTGTTTCTTTAGAGATTTCATAACGTGAGGTTGCGGTTATCCTTAGTACGTTGTGTTACTGTGTTGTGCTGTATACATATATACATACACAATGTGGAGACCTTGGGAGTGTAACGTCTTCGCAGTTCGTGTTGGATGTCTAAAAACTGCATG